>NC_136408.1:47252788-47257788 GCF_051521515.1 Lactuca serriola | reverse complement strand
ATGTTGAATTGAATCGTACCAGCCTCTACTGGGGGTTATTACTCATTTTTGTACTTGCTGTTTTATTTTCCAATTATTTCTTAAATTAAGAAAAGGAGAGAGAACTAAAATAATAGACTAATCGTTCTAGGTATTCTTTCTCTTACCCCATTCGGAAGGATCTCATCTCATAATTATCCATGATTGTTTATGTCTCTAGCATGACCACTTGATGAAATGTGGAGGGAAGTGGGGTAAATGGCCGATACTACTGGAAGAATTTCTCTTTGGATAATAGGTACTGTAGCTGGTATTCTTGTGATCGGTTTAGTAGGTGTTTTCTTTTATGGTTCATATTCTGAATTGGGTTCATCCCTGTAGTAATCGGATGAATTGAGTTGTAGACATGAAAGCGTAAGAACTCAACGGATTCCCTTCTTTGTTTGTCTGATTTCAGGGAGAAGGTCCCGTTGAGTTCTTAATAATTAGAATATTTTTTTTATAAGTTCATTGAAGAAGTTCTATTTACTCAACATATTTTCCCCTCCTCTTTTGTTTGTCCACCACTTTTTATTTATAGTATACGTAATTATTATAAGATAAGAATAAATAAAATATGTAATAACTATAAAGAAACGTTCTGATACGTCTGTAAAAAATAGAAACTAATACTAGGAATGTTTGACGAACAGTATCAAGAATCATTATTATTTCGACACAAGAAAAGGATTTTTCACACCCCTTTCTTGTGTCGAAGACTAGGAAGACGAATAACCCCTCCCAGAAATATTTTTTCCCTTCAATTATCCGTTCTATTTTGCGTTTACTTTTGTATAGGATCTAGCCGAAGTCCATTATATTAGACTCAAATGCATTTTATGACATTTTAATCTGCCAATAGCAACATAATAACATCACCCCAAATTTTTATAAAAAAAACAAAAACAA
Organism: Lactuca serriola; assembly: GCF_051521515.1. Lineage (NCBI taxonomy): Eukaryota > Viridiplantae > Streptophyta > Magnoliopsida > Asterales > Asteraceae > Lactuca > Lactuca serriola. The sequence goes on along the minus strand of NC_136408.1, from coordinate 47,256,861 downwards.
AGAAAGAAGGGGTCAAGTCAAATAGTCTTCTTCACAATCTACATACCGTGGCTAGGAATGTGGTACAAGGAATTCCCGGCATCTCATAGAAAAAGAGTATAAACAAACAAAAGGCTTTTTAGAATTTTATTTTTTTATCATAGATAATCATAATTACTAAAAAAAATTGGTTCTTTTTACAAACTTGAGGTCGATAAATCCGCGAGTCTAGAAATTCATTTCGGACAATTGAACCTTCTCGAACTGTTTCTTTTTAAGAACCAAAAAATATTTGTGCCAAAATAACAGATGCTAAGAAGAACAAAAGGCCTTGTACACGTAATGGATCTTGAAGTACTATTTCTGCATCTCCCTGACCAAATCCGCCCACATTTGGATTACTTGTCAACGGTTGCTCAAATTTGATAAATTCGCCTTCTGAAACAAGATGTTCTGGCCCCGGCGGGATAATATCAACCACTTGACGTCCATCTGATGCATCCGCTATGGTTATTTCGTATCCCCCCTTTTCTTTTCGTAGGATTTTGCTTACTATACCGGATGTTGTAGCATTATAAACTGTATTGTTACTCTTGCTCCCGTCAGGATAAATCTGGCCCCTTCCCCTGTTTCCGCCTACGTGTATAGGATATTTTAAGAAGTGAATGTCTTTCTTAGTAGCGGGGTCCGGGGAAAGAATAGGAAACGTGATTTCACTATATTTCTGACCAGGAACAGGGCCTATGACAAGAATATTTTTTTGATTTGGGCGATAGCTCTGAAAAGACAGATTGCCCATCTTTTCTTTTATCTCGGGGGAAGTACGATCGGGAAGGGCTAATTCAAAACCCTCTGGTAAAATAAGAACAACCCCCACATTTAAAGCTCCTTTTTTACCATTAGCAAGAACTTGTTTCAGTTGCATATCATAAGGAATTCGAACAACTGCTTCAAATACAGTATCGGGAAGTACCGTTTACGGAACCTCAATATCCATTGGTTTATTAGCTAAATGGCAATTGGCACATACAATACGTCCAGTCGCTTCTCGTGGATTTTCATAGCCCTTCTGCGCAAAAATGGGATATGCATTTGAAATGGATGCACAAGCTTTGATATATATCATGAGCGATACGGAAATAGATCGAGTAATCTGTTCCTTTATCCAAGAAAAATTATTTCTAGTTTGCATGGTCCAACCATTGATCCCGAAAATTTATACAATAAATTGGGGTAGGTCACTAATGGAGTTTCCTATCCACGATTATGTTATTTACTGGAATAATTTGACTGGATTAATATATAGGATGAATCTCCGGGATGGGTAGAAAGATAAAGAGTGAGTACGATTTTCAATGCTTTGCTTATGTACAACTGCAAAGTAAGAAACATTCTAATTGGATTAGGTAGATAATTTTTCAGTCATTCATTGAATGATAAATCACTACAAGTGACGGAGATACGCGATTTAAATAACGGAAAATCCAATATTTGAAAATTGTATCTAGAATGACTGGAAAAGTGGAAACAAGGCCAGATATAATTTGCTCATTATGAACAAATCCAAAATCCTTGTAGACAAAGCCAATCATCAGTTCCCAACCATGGGGCGAATGAAATCCGATACATAAATCAGTTAATAAAAGAAGAGAAAAAGCTTTTATTGTGTCACTTAAGTTATATAGGAATTCCTGAACCCAAGAGTTAAGAATAACAAGTTCTTTATTACCCAAAAGAGAATAACCACTTAGAATAATGAAACAGATTATATTTGTCGAGAAGTGCAAAATCGTATGAATACGACCCTCGTTGTGTATCTTGATTAATTGGATTGTTTCTTTGTGAATTCCTATACGAAGGTTTTGTAGATGTGTCTCCGAGTATTCCTTAATCATTTCCTCTAAGAAGACGAATTCCTCTAATTCTATGAATTTTTCTAGAAAGGTATTTAGCGGAGATATAGTTAAACATAATTTCTTTATTAGATGCGAATTCCGAGCGTGGAAGTTTCGCAATTTTATAATCCAAGTTTTCATTTTTTTAATTGACCTTTGGATAAAAATCCCGAAAATTTATATTTTTCCTTGAATGTGTCATTGAAAGGTAAAGGATTGAATCCTTTTAATGAAATAAAGTTTTTGATCGGAATATGAATCAAACCGAAAGACCCTTTAACTATTAAGGGGGTTAATAGAAACGAATCACACTTTTACCACTAAACTATACCCGCTACAGTGCAAATTATTATATATAAATGGACCTTTTGTCGAGGCGCTTCTGTCTATGTGTAGATGGACTTCTTATACTTATATAAGAAGTAGGTATATATCTTGTTATATAGATATATTTTACCTAGATAGTAAAATGACCCGTTTAGGAATTCCATGAACCAAGCCCTTTTCTTTTAACTCAGTGGTAGAGTAATGACATGGTAAGGCGTAAGCCCTCGGTTCAAATCCGATAAGGGGCTTTGTATTTTTTTCAGTCATAGTATTCATATTTGAAAGAAGAATAGCAATATTATTAATAGTAATAAAAAAATAGTAATAAAAAAGTAACCAACTGTATAATATTATCGTCTAATGAGTTATAGTATATTAGTTGTTAGAGTATATTAGTGATAGTTATTACGAATAATGATAAGTCATCTGTTGAATCATCAAATCTTCCTATTTTCAATTAGGCCAATGAAATCCATTGTAAAGATTATAGATCAATCAAAGAAAAATAAGTGGACCTGACCCATTGAATCATTACTATATCCGCTATTCTGATATTCAAATTCAATAGAGATGAAATTGGAACAAGTTGACCTTTTATTTATTTTCATTTCTTTGGACTCCGCAAGAATTTGTCGATATTTCCAATTCAATCGTCTTGTTCCTAGATGTTCTATAGGAATAAATTGTCATTTGGTTCCTTCATGGAGAACCTTTTATTCTAAGTCAAAAGATAAGAAAAATTTTCACTATCTTTCTTTGATTACAGGATCAAGATTAATTTATATCTATATAATATTTCTATATTTAGATATATAGCTATGAGATCGCGGCTTGATAAAAATTTCCATTTCGTTGCATCCAAGATTTTTGTTCTGACAATCGTATGAAGAATGGATGCGAGAAAAAGACTCTCATTCCCAGTTTCCTATTTATTTTATTGAATATTGTTATTGTATTGAGTATTGAAGTGAAGTAAAAAATTGGAAACTCTCTCTTTTCTAACAAAGAAAAAGAAATAGAAAAAGATTAGTATGGCAGGTTTATTGATAGAGATTAATCGTTTTTTCCCGGATGCGTTGACGTTCCCCTTTTTTTCATTCTAGTTATTGACGTGGGAAGGAATAAAGAAGATTAGAGATACAATTAAATACCAGCCCCCCCCCCCCCCCCCCCCCGGTCTGTTCTCTTTTTTCCCTTTAAAAAATTTTAGAATAAGGGAGTAAAGAGAAAGAATAAAAGTGCATTCAACAGCTGCGAGACTTGGGTTCAGGTTGGAATTAAATTAATATTAAATTTCTATGTATTCAATTTCTATGGAAGTAGAATACAAACTGTGGTTCTAGGGAAAGAGTATTATATAAGATACTTATATGAAATAATGTACTGTGATTTGAAATCTAGTTTATAAATCTTTCTATTTTATTTGCTATATTGATTGTAGTGAAATCTTGCATAAGAGGATAGTAAGTTACAAATTCTATTTTGTTTTTTCCTTCCTTTCTTCTTTTTCGTTTCGGATTGAAAGAGGAAGAGTTGAGTAAATGAAAAATCCAAAGGAGGTTATGGCCAAGGGTAAAGATGTGCGACTACCGGTTCTTTTGGAATGTACCGCTTGTGTTCGAAACGGTGTTAATGTTAATAAGGCATCAATGGGCATTTCCAGATATATTACTCAAAAGAACCGGCACAATACGCCTAATCGATTGGAGTTGCGAAAATTCTGTCCATATTGTTACAAATATACGATTCACGGGGAGGTAAAGAAATAGATCGAACCGAGCACCTGCGCCCTTATCTATCTTACAAGGAAAAGGAAAAAATGACATTAAATATATATAACATATTTAACATAGTTAAAGATAATTATAAACA